>NW_027189225.1:0-43317 GCF_040958095.1 Procambarus clarkii | reverse complement strand
GCATCATTCTCCTAGGCCTCTGCATCACTCTCTGAGCCTTTGCCTCACTCTCTTAATCCTCTGCATTCTCTCTTGAGCCTCTGCATCATCTCTTGAGCCTCTGCATCAATCTCTTGAGCCTCTGCATCATTCTCTTGAGCCTCTGCATCACTCTCTTGAGCTGAATGTTGAAGGCTGAAGAGTGTTGCAGAGGCTTAAGAGAGGGATATAGAGGCTCAAGAGAGTGATGCAGAGGCTTAAAACAGTGATGCAAAGGTTCAAGAAAGTGATGCAGAGGCCTAGGAGAATGATTCAGAGGCTCAAGAGAGGGATGCAGACGCTTAAGACAGTGATGCAGAGGCTTAGGAGAGGGATGTAGAGGCTGAAGAGAGTGATGCAGAGCCTGAAGAGAGTGATGCAGAGGCTTAGGAGAGGGACGAGGCTCAAGAGAGTGATGCAGAGGCTCATTCAGAGATGGATGTAGATGCTCAAGAGAGTAATGCAGAGGCTCAAGAGAGTGATTCAGAGGCTCAAGAGAGTGATGCAGAGGATCAGGAGAGTGATGCAGAGGCTCAAGAGAGTGATGCAGAGGATCAAGAGAGGGAAGCAGAGGCTCAAGAGAGTGATGCAGAGACCGAAGTGAGTGATGCAGAGGCTTAAGCGAGTGATGCAGAGGCTGATGAGAGTGTTGCAGAGGCTCAAGTGAGAGATGCAGAGGCTCATGAGAGTGATGAAGAGGCTAAAAAGAGTTATGCAGAGGCTCAAGAAAGTGATGCAGAGGCTTATGAGAGAGATGCAGAGGATCAAGATAGAGATGCAGAGGCTTAAGAGAGTGATGCAGAGGCTGAAGAGATTGTCACAGAGGCTTAGGAGAGGGATGCAGAGGCTCAGGAGAGTGACGCAGAGGCTCAAGAGAGTGATGCAGAGGCTGAAGAGAGTGATGCAGAGGCTCCAGAGAGTGACGCAGAGGCTCAAGAGAGTGATGCAGAGGCTCAAGAGAGTGATGCAGAGGCTAAAGAGAGTGATGCAGAGGCTCAGGAGAATGATGCAGAGGCTTAAGAGAGTGATGCAAAGGCTCAAGAAAGTGATGCAGAGGCGTAGGAGAATGATGCAGAGGCTGAAGAGAGGGATGCAGAGGATGAAGAGAGTGATGCAGACGCTGAAGAGAGGATGCAGAAGCTCAGAGAGGGATGCAGAAGCTCACGAGAGTGATTCAGAGGTTTACGAGAGTGATGCAGAAGCTTAAGACAGTGATGCAGAGGCTTAGGAGAGGGATGTAGAGGCTCAAGAGAGTGATGCAGAGGCTCAAGAGAGTGATGCAGAGGCCTACGAGAATGATGCAGAGGCTCAAGAGAGGATGCAGAGGCTGAGAGAGTGATGCAGACGCTGAAGAGAGGGCAGAGGCTCAAGAGAGGGCAAAAGTTCAAGAGAGTAATGCAGTTACTCAAGAGAGATATGCAGAGGCTGAAGAGAGTGATGCAGAGGCTTACGAGAGTGATGCAGAGGCTCAAGTGACGGACGTAGAGGCTCAGGAGAGTGATGCAGAAGCTCAAGAGAGTGATGTAGAGGCTTAAGAGAGTGATGCAGAGGCTTAAGAGAGGGGATGCAGAAGCTGAAGAGAGTGATGCAGAGGATGAAGAGAGTGATGCAGAGGCTTAAGAGAGGGATGCAGAGGTTCAAGAGAGGGATGCAGAGGCTTAAGAGTGGGATGAAGGGGCTCAAGAGAGTGATGCAGACGCTAAGGAGAGTGATGCAGAGGCTTAAGAGATTGATGCAGAGGCTCAAGTGAGGTTGTAGAGGCTCAAGTGAGTGATGCAGAAGCTGAAGAGAGTGATGTAGAGGCTTAAGAGAGTGATGCTGAGGCTTAAGAGAGGGGATGCAGAAGCTGAAGAGAGTGATGCAGAGGCTCAAGAGAGTGATGCAGAGGCTTAGAGAGTGATGCATAGGCTCAAGAGAGTGATGCAGAGGCTCAAGAGAGTGATGCAGAGGCTCAGGAGAGGGATGGAGAGGCTTAAGAGAGTGATGCAGAGGCTGAAGAGTGATGCAGAGGCTTAGGAGAGGGATGACGTGGCTCAAGAGTGTGATGCAGAGGCTCATTAAGAGAAAGATGTAGAGGCTCAAGAGAGTTGCAGAGGCTCAAGAGAGTGATGCAGAGCTCAAGAGTGATGGGCAGAGAGTGGATCAGGATCAGAGAGTGATGCAGAGGCTCAAGAGAGTGATGCAGAGGTTCAAGAGAGGGAAGCAGAGGCTTAAGAGAGTGATGCAGAGACCGAAGGGAGTGATGCAGAGGCTTAAGAGAGTGATGCAGAGGCTGAAGAGAGTGTTGCAGAGGCTCAAGAGAGAGATGAAGAGGCTAAAAAGAGTTATGCATAGACTCAAGAGAGTGATGCTGAGGCTTATGAGAGAGATGCAGAGGATCAAGATAGGGATGCAGAGGCTTAAGAGAGTGATGCAGAGGCTGAAGAGAGTGTCCCAGAAGCTTAAGAGAGGGATGCAGAGGCTCAGCAGAGTGATGCAGAGGCTCAAGAGAGTGATGCAGAGGATCAAGAGAGTGATGCAGAGGCTCCAGAGAGTGACGCAGAGGCTCAAGAGAGTGATGCAGAGGCTCAAGAGAGTGATGCAGAGGCTCAAGAGAGTGATGCAGAGGCTCAAGAGAATGGTGCAGAGGCTCAAGAGAGGAATGCAGTTTCTCTTGAGAGTGATGCAGAGGCTCAAGAGAAGGATGCAGAGGCTTAAGAGAGTGTTGCAAAGGCTCAAGAAAGGGATGCAGAGGCTCATGAGAGGGATGCATGAGTTCAAGAGAGGGATGCAGAGGCTTAAGAGAGTGATGCAGAGGCTGAAGAGAGTGTTGCAGAGGCTCAAAAGAGAGAGATGCAGAGGCTCAAGAGAGTGATGCAGAGGCTATAAAGAGTTATGTAGATTCTCAAGAGAGTAATGCAGAGGCTTACGAGAGTTATGCAGAGGATCAAGAGAGGGATGCAGAGGCTTAAGTGAGTGATGCAGAGGCTGAAGAGTGTTGCAGAGGCTTAAGAGAGGGATGCAGAGGCTCAAGAGAGTGATGCAGAGGCTCGAGAGAGTGATGCAGAGGCCTAGGAGAATGATGCAGAGGCTCAAGAGAGGGATGCAGAGGCTGAAGAGAGTGATGCAGAGGCTCAGGAGAGGGATGCAGAGGCTCAAGAGAGGGATGCAGAAGCTCAAGAGAGTGATGCAGAGACTCAAGAGAGTTATGCATTAGGTGAATGGAGTGATGCAGAGGCTTACGAGAGTGATGTTGAGGCTCAAGTGAGGGATGTAGAGGCTAAGAGAGTGATGCAAAAGCTCAAGAGAGTGATGTAGAGGCTGAGAGAGTGATGCTGAGGCTTAAGAGAGGGATGCAGAGGTTCAAGAGAGGGATGCAGAGGCTTAAGAGTGGGATGCAGGGGCTCATGAGAGGGATGCAGAGGCTTAGGTGAGTGATGCAGAGGCTGACGAGTGTTGCAGAGGCTCAAAAGAGAGAGATGCAGAGGCTCAAGAGAGTGATGCAGAGGCTAAAAAGAGTTATGCAGATTCCCAAGAGAGTAATGCAGAGGCTTACGAGAGTGATGCAGAGGATCAAGAGAGGGATGCAGAGGCTCAAGAGAGTGATACAGAGGCTAAAAAGAGTTATGCAGATTCTCAAGAGAGTAATGCAGAGGCTTACGAGAGTGATGCAGAGGATCAAGAGAGGGATGCAGAGGCTTAAGTAAGTGATGCAGAGGCTGAAGAGTGTTGTAGAGGCTTAAAAGTGGGATGCAGAGGCTCAAGAGAGTGATGCAGAGGCTCAAGAGAGGGATGCAGAGGCTCAAGAGAGGGATGCAGAAGCTCAAGAGAGTGGTGCTGAGACTCAAGAGAGTTTGCAGAGGCTGAAGAGTGTGATGCAGAGGCTTAAGAGAGGGATGCAGAGGTTCAAGAGAGGGATGCAGAGGCTGAAGAGTGATGCAGAGGCTCAGGAGAGGGATGCAGAGGCTCAAGAGAGGGATGCAGAAGCTCAAGAGAGTGATGCAGAGACTCAAGAGAGTTATGCATTAGGTGAATGGAGTGATGCAGAGGCTTACGAGAGTGATGTTGAGGCTCAAGTGAGGGATGTAGAGGCTAAACAGAGTGATGCAAAAGCTCAAGAGAGTGATGTAGAGGCTTGAGAGAGTGATGCTGAGGCTTAAGAGAGGGATGCAGAGGTTCAAGAGAGGGATGCAGAGGCTTAAGAGTGGGATGCAGGGGCTCATGAGAGGGATGCAGAGGCTTAGGTGAGTGATGCAGAGGCTGACGAGTGTTGCAGAGGCTCAAAAGAGAGAGATGCAGAGGCTCAAGAGAGTGATGCAGAGGCTAAAAAGAGTTATGCAGATTCCCAAGAGAGTAATGCAGAGGCTTACGAGAGTGATGCAGAGGATCAAGAGAGGGATGCAGAGGCTCAAGAGAGTGATACAGAGGCTAAAAAGAGTTATGCAGATTCTCAAGAGAGTAATGCAGAGGCTTACGAGAGTGATGCAGAGGATCAAGAGAGGGATGCAGAGGCTTAAGTAAGTGATGCAGAGGCTGAAGAGTGTTGCAGAGGCTTAAAAGTGGGATGCAGAGGCTCAAGAGAGTGATGCAGAGGCTCAAGAGAGGGATGCAGAGGCTCAAGAGAGGGATGCAGAAGCTCAAGAGAGTGATGCTGAGACTCAAGAGAGTTATGCAGAGGCTGAAGAGAGTGATGCAGAGGCTTAAGAGAGGGATGCAGAGGTTCAAGAGAGGGATGCAGAGGCTTAAGAGTGGGATGCAGGGGCTCAGTAGAGGGATGCAGAGGCTCAAGAGAGGGATGCAGTTTCTCTTCAGAGTGATGCAGAGGCTCAAGAGAGGGATGCAGAGGCTTAAGAGGAGGATGCAGAGGCTCAAGAGAGTGATGCAGAGGCTTAAGAGGAGGAAGTAGAGGCTCAAGAGAGTGATGCAGAGGCTCAAGAGAGGGATGCTGAGGCTCCAGAGAGGGATGCAGCGGCTAATGAGAGTGATGCTGTTGGATATTTCCAACACCGAATACAACACTGTTGTATTCTCATTACTTATTACTAACTATACTAATTATTGTAGTAAGTAAAATTAACAACACGTAGAATTCTCATGTACTAATAATTCCATCTGTACAGTAGGCTAGAATTCTCACGTCACCTGACGCCAGTATTGCGTCAGATTTCCTTACAGTAAACACATTATATCCAATGTATGTGAGAATTAAATTCGATTCTCTATAACTAAGGCATTCCGTATGATAAATAATTGCAGATGAATTGACCTCCAACTAAAAGCCGAATAGAGCGTTGGAGTCATAGCGTTTATCTCGTAATAAAGCTAACGTCACCAGTGAATGCCATGGGGAGACATTAATTCCTCTCCCTTATATATTTACTATTCTTAAATTGGTAAATAATAATAATTTCCTCCTCTAAATAATAAACCCGTCCAGTCTTCAACGTTTCAAGCGTAAATGCGAGAAATATTAATGTTCGTGACATAATTTGTTTTATGAACGCGCGACGCGGCGTGGGTTGAAGAGGACCAACTCAGTACACGTGCGGAGCCGCTCAGAGGCAGACCTGCGCATACCGTACTCACAAGGAGACGCCATTGCCCAGCCACTAGGGCAGACGTTATCATCCTCAGATGAAAGTCGCCACTGTGAGGCGTGAATAACCTTGCAGATAATATCTTCAGCTAGTGCTGGTGTCAAATAAGGAGCCTTTTAACCTGGTTCTTGACGACACGTGACCAGCCAGTGAAGCGCGCCACTATCCAGGATAGGCCTAGCCGGAGCCTGGGGACGCGAAGCACGGCAATCTTAAAACTTATACAGTGCCCCACAGCTAAGTATATTCCTTTATGTGATGCATCGGGTAAAGAGTTTAGTAGTAGCTGGGTGATTGACCGTTATGACGCACGATAACATCTAATAACAGGTGATTAAATTTTGTCACCTGTAACTCTCAATTTCTTGAATATATAGATTCAGTAGTTAAATTAGTTGCTACTGTAAATATTTGTCTTGCAGCACGAGAAAAGAATTCTCCATGCCGCCTTCTCCCATGTTAATCCGTCTCATTCGTCAGCTGACCGAGTCCAGAGAATAAGAGGAACATCCATGGCTTGTCTAAAGGAATCGTCATTAAGCTAAGATTTTATTTTCTTTCATGATTCTATTGCAATTTCTTATGTGCACAATTCCTCAGGATTAATATGTGGTTTACTGTAACTCTCATTACTATGCTCATAATCTATGTTCCTATTTATGGTAATGATATCAGTTTCAATATAATTTTATAGGATTATTATTATTAATTGAATTAGTGAACGAACCACACTAATTCCTGGACGTACTTACCTCCAGTAATAACCCCCCAATGTAGGTGCTTGAGGGTTCGATTCATTTAATTATACAGCCCATTAATTATTTCTATGATCATATTTTCTAGTATTTTTATCCATAGTTACTGGTTCATCTAGGAATTATCTAATGATCAGAAATTCTCAGTTTCCCTCTTTACTATAAAAGCGGGTGGTCCTTCGTAATTTAATTTACTACATTAATATTTAAAAATCAGATTCAAGCCCCAAATATCCCACAGATGCACAGGCTGAAGAGAGAGATGCAGAAGATTAAGAGAGTGATGCAGCGGCTCAAGAGAGTAATGCAAAGGCTCAAGAGAATGATGTAGAGGCTTAAGAGAGGGATGCAGAGGCTCAAGGGAATGATGTAGAGGCTCAAGAGAGTGATGCAGAGGATCAAGAGAGGGATGCAGAGGCTTAAGAGAGTGATGCAGAGGCCGAAGAGAGTGATGCAGAGGCTTAAGAGAGTGATGCAGAACTGAAGAGAGTGTTGCAGAGGCTCAAGAGAGAGATGCAGAGGCTCAAGAGAGTGATGAAAAGGCTAAAAAGAGTTATGAAGAGGCTCAAGAGAGTGATGCAGAGGCTTATGAGAGTGATGCAGAGGATCAAGATAGGGATGCAGAGGCTTAAGAGAGTGATGCAGAGGCTGAAGAGAGTGTTGCAGAGGCGTAAGAGAGGGATGCAGAGGCTCAAGAGATTGATGCAGAGGCTCAAGAGAGTGATGCAGAGGCTCCAGAGAGTTATGCAGAGGCTCAAGAGAGTGATGCAGAGGCTCAAGAGAGTGATGCAGAGGCTCAAGAGAGTGATGCAGAGGCCTAGGAGAATGATGCAGTGGCTCAAGAGAGGGATGCAGAGGATGAAGTGAGTGATGCAGAGGCTCATGAGAGGGATGCAGACGCTCATGAGAGTGATTCAGAGGCTTACGAGAGTGATGCAGAGGCTTAAGACAGTGATGCAGAGGCTTAAGACAGTGATGCAGAGGCTTAGGAGAGGGGGTGTAGAGGCTCAAGAGAGTGATGCAGAGGCTCAAGAAAGTGATGCAGAAGCCTAGGAGAATGATGCAGAGGCTCAAGAGAGGGATGCAGAGGCTGAAGAGAGTGATGCAGAGGCTCAAGAGAGGGATGCAGAGGCTCAAGAGAGGGATGCAGAATCTCAAGAGAGTGATGCAGAGACTCAAGAGAGTTATGCAGAGGCTGAGGAGAGTGATGCAGAGGCTTAAGAAAGGGATGCAGAGGTTCAAGAGAGGGATGCAGAGGCTTAAGAGTGGGATGCAGGGCTCAAGAGAGGGATGCAGTGGCTCATGAGAGCGATGCAGTTTCTCTTGAGAGTGATGCAGAGGCTCAAGAGAGGGATGCAGAGACTAAAGAGAGTGTTGCAAAGGCTCAAGAGAGGGATGCAGAGGCTCATGAGAGGAATGCATGAGTTGAAGAGAGGGATGCTGAGGCTCAAGAGAGTGATGCAGAGGCTTAAAGGAGGATGCAGAGGCTCAAGAGAGTGATGTAGAGGCTCATGAGAGGAATGCATGTTGAAGAGAGGGATGCAGAGGCTCAAGAGAGTGATGCAGAGGCTTAAGAGGAGGATGCAGAGGCTCAAGAGAGTAATGCAGAGGCTCAAAAGAATGATGTAGAGGCTTAAGAGAGGAATGCAGAGGCTAAAGAGAGTGATGCAGAGGCTGAAGAGAGAGATGCAGAAGATCAAGAGAGGGATGCAGAGGCTTAAGAGAGTGATGCAGAGGCCGAAGAGAGTGATGAAGAGGCTTAAGAGAGTGATGCAGAGGCTGAAGAGTGTGCAGAGGCTCAAGAAGAGAGATGCAGAGGTCAAGAGAGATGCAGAGGCTAAGAGTTATGCAGATTCTCAAGAGTAATGCAGAGGCTCGAGAGCAGAGGTTCAAGAGAGGGATGCAGAGCTCAGAGAGGGATGCAGAGTAAGAGAGGGATGCAGAGGCTCAAGAGAGTGATGCAGAGGCTCAGAGAGTGATGCAGAGTCAAGAGAGGATGCAGAAGCTCAAGAGAGTGATGCAGAGGCTAAAGAGTGATGCAAGGCTCAAGAGAGGATGCAGAGGCTCATGAGAGGAATGCATGAGTTGAAGAGAGGATGCAGAGGCTCAAGAGAGTGATGCAGAGGCTTAAGAGGAGGATGCAGAGGCTCAAGAGAGTAATGCAGAGGCTCAAAAGATGATGAGAGGCTTAAGAGGGAATGCAGAGGCTAAAGAGAGTGATGCAGAGGCTGAAGAGAGAGATGCAGAAGTCAAGAGAGGATGCAGAGGCTTAAGAGAGTGATGCAGAGGCCGAAGAGAGTGATGAGAGGCTTAAGAGAGTGATGCAGAGGCTGAAAAGAGTGTTGCAGAGGCTCAGAGAGAGAGATGCAGAGGCTCAAGAGAGTGATGCAGAGGCTAAAAAGAGTTATGCAGATTCTCAGGGAGTAATGCAGAGGCTTACGAGAGTGATGCAGAGGTTCAAGAGAGGATGCAGAGGCTTAGCTGAGTGATGCAGAGGCTGATGAGTGTTGCAGAGGCTAAGGAGAGGGATGCAGAGGCTCAAGAGAGTGATGCAGAGGCTCGAGAGAGTGATGCAGAGGCTCAAGAGAGTGATGCAGAGCTCAAGAGAGTGATGCAGAGGCTAAGAGTGATGCAAGGCTCAAGAGAGGATGCAGAGGCTCATGAGAGGAATGCTGAGTTGAAGAGAGGGATGCAGAGGCTCAAGAGAGTGATGCAGAGGCTTAAGAGAGGATGCAGAGGCTCAAGAGAGTATGCAGAGGCGCAAGAGAGGGATGATGAGGCTCCAGAGAGGGATGCAGAGGCTAAAGAGAGTGATGCAGAGGCTGAGAGAGAGATGCAGAAGCTTAAGAGAGTGATGCAGAGGCTCAAGAGAATGATGTAGAGGCTTAAGAGAGGGATGCAGAGGCTCAACAGAACGATGCAGAGGCTCAGAGAGTGATGCAGAAGATCAAGAGAGGGATGCAGAGGCTTAAGAGAGTGATGCAGAGGCCGAAGAGAGTGATAAAGAGGCTTAAGAGAGTGATGCAGAGGCTGAAGAGAGTGTTGCAAAGGCTCAAGAGAGAGAGAGAGATGCAGAGGCTCAAGAGAGTGATGCAGAGGCAAAAAAGAGTTATGCAGATTCTTAGGAGAGTAATGCAGAGGCATACGAGAGTGATGCAGAGGTTCAAGAGAGGATGCAGAGGCTTAGCTGAGTGATGCAGAGGCTGATGAGTGTTGCAGAGGCTAAGGAGAGGGATGCAGAGGCTCAATAGAGTGATGCAGAGGCTCGAGAGAGTGATGCAGAGGCTCAGAGAGTGATGCAGAAGCTCAAGAGAGTGATGTAGAGGCTAAGAGTGATGCAAAGGCACAAGAGAGAGATGCAGAGGCTCATGAGAGGAATGCAGAGTTGAAGAGAGGGATGCAGAGGCTCAAGATAGTGATGCAGAGGCTTAGAGAGGAGGATGTAGAGGCTCAAGAGAGTGATGCAGAGGCTCAAGAGAGGATGATGAGGCTCCAGAGAGGATGCAGAGCTAAAGAGAGTGATGCAGAGGCTGAAGAGAGAGATGCAGAGCTTAAGAGAGTGATGCAGAGGCTCAAGAGAATGATGTAGAGGCTTAAGAGAGGATGCAGAGCTCAACGATGATGCAGAGGCTCAAGAGAGTGATGCAGAAGATCAAGAGAGGGATGCAGAGGCTTAAGAGAGTGATGCAGAGGCCTAAGAGAGTGATAAAGAGGCTTAAGAGAGTGATGCAGAGGCTGAAGAGAGTGTTTGCAAAGGCTCAAGTGAGAGAGAGCGCAGATGCTCAGGAGAGTGATGCAGAGGCAAAAAAGAGTTCTGCAGATTCTTAGGAGAGTAATGCAGAGGCATACGAGAGTGATGCAGAGGTTCAAGAGAGGGATGCAGAGGCTTAGCTGAGTGATGCAGAGGCTTTCGAGAGTGATGCAGAGGTTCAAGAGAGGGATGCAGAGGTTCAAGAGAGGGATGCAGAGGCTGATGAGTGTTGCAGAGGCTAAGGAGAGGGATGCAGAGGCTCAGAGAGTGATGCAGAGGCTCGAGAGAGTGATGCAGAGGCTCAAGAGAGTGATGTAGAAGCTCAAGAGAGTGATGCAGAGGCTCAAGAGAATGATGCAGAGGCTTAAGAGAGTGATGCAAGGCCTAGGAGAATGATGCAGAGGCTCAAGAGATGGATGCAGAGGTTGAAGAGAGTGATGCAGAGGCTCAAGAGAGATGCAGAGCCCAAGAGAGTGATTCAGAGCTTACGAGAGTGATGAAGAGGCTTAAGAGAGTGATGCAGAGGCTCAAGAGAGTGATGCATAGGCTCAAGAGAGTGATGCAGAGTCTCAGGAGAGGGATGCAGAGGCTTAACAGAGTGTTGAAGGCTGGAGATGTTGCAGAGGCTTAAGAGAGGGATATAGAGGCTCAAGAGAGTGATGCAGAGGCTTAAACAGTGATGCAAAGGCTCAAGAAAGTGATGCAGAGGCCAAGGAGAATGATGCAGAGGCTCAAGAGAGGACGCAGACGCTTAAGACAGTGATGCAGAGGCTTAGGAGAGGGATGTAGAGCTGAAGAGAGTGATGCAGAGGCTGAAGAGAGTGATGCAGAGGCTTAGGAGAGGGATGACGAGGCTCAAGAGTGATGCAGAGGCTCATTAGAGATGGATGTAGAGGCTCAAGTGAGTGATGCAGAGGCTCAAGAGAATGATGCAGAGGCTCAAGAGAGTGATGCAGAGGATCAGGAGAGTGATGCAGAGGCTCAAGAGAGTGATGCAGAGGATCAAGAGAGGGAAGCAGAGCTTAAGAGAGTGATGCAGAGACCGAAGTGAGTGATGCAGAGGCTTACCGAGTGATGCAGAGCTGATGAGAGTGTTGCAGAGGCTCAAGTGAGAGATGCAGAGGCTCATGAGAGTGATGAAGAGGCTTAAAAGAGTTATGCAGAGGCTCAAGAGAGTGATGCAGAGGCTTATGAGAGAGATGCAGAGGATCAGAGAGGGATGCAGAGGCTTAAGTGAGTGATGCAGAGGCTGATGAGTGTTGCAGAGGCTTAAAAGAGGGATGCAGAGGCTCAAGAGAGTGATGCAGAGGCTCAAGAGAGGGATGCAGAGGCTGAAGAGAGGGATGCAGAAGCTCAAGAGAGTGATGCTGAGACTCAAGAGAGTTATGCAGAGCTGAAGAGAGTGATGCAGAGGCTAAGAGAGGGATGCAGAGGTTCAAGAGAGGGATGCAGAGGCTCAAGAGAGGATGCAGTTTCTCTTGAGAGTGATGCAGAGGCTTAAGAGAGTGTTGCAGAGGCTTAAGAGGAGGATGCAGAGGCTCAAGAGAGTTGCAGAGGCTTAAGAGTAGGAAGCAGAGGCTCATGAGAAAGATGCAGAGGCTCAAGAGAGAGATGCTGAGGCTCCAGAGAGGATGCAGCGGCTAATGAGAGTGATGCACAGGCTGAAGAGAGATGCAGAAGATTAAGAGAGTGATGCAGCGGCTCAAGAGAATGATGCGAGGCTCAAGAGAGTGATGCAGAGGATCAAGAGAGGGATGCAGAGGCTTAAGAGAGTGATTCAGAAGCCGAAGAGAGTGATGGAGAGGCTTAAGAGAGTGATGCAGAACTGAAGAGAGTGTTGCAGAGGCTCAAGAGAGAGATGCAGAGGCTCAAGAGAGTGATGAAAAGGCTAAAAAGAGTTATGCAGAGGCTCAAGAGAGTGATGCAGAGGCTTATGAAGTGATGCAGTGGATCAAGATAGGGATGCAGAGGCTTGAGAGAGTGATGCAGAGGCTGAAGAGAGTGTTGCAGAGGCGTTGGAGAGGGATGCAGAAGCTCAGGAGATTGATGCAGAGGCTCAAGAGAGTGATGCACAGGCTCCGAGAGTGATGCAGAGGCTCAAGAGAGTGATGCAGAGGCTCAAGAGAGTGATGCAGAGGCTCAAGAGCGATGCAGAGGCCTAGGAGAATGATGCAGTGGCTCAAGAGAGGGATGCAGAGGATGAAGTGAGTGATGCAGAGGCTCATGAGAGGGATGCAGACGCTCAAGAGAGTGATTCAGAGCTTACGAGAGTGATGCAGAGGCTTAAACAGTGATGCAGAGGCTTAGGAGAGGGGGTGTAGAGGCTCAAGAGAGTAATGCAGAGGCTCAAGAAAGTGATGCAGAAGCCTAGGAGAATGATGCAGAGGCTCAAGAGAGGGATGCAGAGGCTGAGAGAGTGATGCAGAGGCTCAAGAGAGGGATGCAGAGGCTCAAGAGAGGGATGCAGAAGCTCAAGAGAGTGATGCAGAGACTCAAGAGAGTTATGCAGAGGCTGAAGAGAGTGATTCAGAGGATTAGGAAAGGGATGCAGAGGTTCAAGAGAGGGATGCAGAGGCTTAAGAGTGGGATGCAGGGGCTCAAGAGAGGGATGCAGAGGCTCATGAGAGCTATGCAGTTTCTCTTGAGAGTGATGCAGAGGCTCAAAGAGGGATGCAGAGGCTAAGAGAGTGTTGCAAAGGCTCAAGAGAGGATGCAGAGGCTCATGAGAGGAATGCATGAGTTGAAGAGAGGGATGCAGAGGCTCAAGAGAGTGATGCAGAGGTTTAAGAGGAGGATGCAGAGGCTCAAGCGAGTGATGTATAGGCTCATGAGAGGAATGCATGAGTTGAAGAGAGGGATGCAGAGGCTCAAGAGAGTGATGCAGGCTTAAGAGGAGGATGTAGAGGCTCAAGAGAGTGATGCAGAGGCTCAAGAGAGGGATGCTGAGGCTCCAGAGAGGGATGCAGAGGCTAAAGAGAGTGATGCAGAGGCTGAAGAGAGAGATGCAGAAGCTCAAGTGAGTGATGCAGAGGCTCAAGAGAGCAATGCAGAGGCTCAAGAGAATGATGTAGAGGCTTAAGAGAGGGATGCAGAGGCTCAAGAGAATGATGCAGAGGCTCAAGAGAGTGATGCGAAGATCAAGAGAGGGATGCAGAGGCTTAAGAGAGTGATGCAGAGGCCGAGAGAGTGATGAAGAGGCTTAAGAGAGTGATGCAGAGGCTGAAGAGAGTGTTGCAGAGGCTCAAGAGAGAGAGATGCAGAGGCTCAAGAGAGTGATGCAGAGGCTAAAAAAAGTTTATGCAGATTCTCAGGAGCGTAATGCAGAGGCTTACGAGAGTGATGCAGAGGATCAAGAGAGGGATGCAGAGACTTAGGTGAGTGATGCAGAGGCTGAAGAGTGTTGCAGAGGTAAGGAGAGGGGCAGAGGCTCAAGAGAGTAATGCAGAGGCTCGAGAGAGTGATGCAGAGGCTCAAGAGAGTGATGCAGAAGCTCAAGAGAGTGATGCAGAGGCTCAAGAGAGTGATGCAGAAGCTTAAGAGAGGGATTCAGAGGCTTAGGAGAGTGATGCAGAGGCTCAAGAGAGTGATGCAGAGCTTAGGAGAGGGATGACGAGCTCAAGAGAGTGATGCAGAGCTTAAGAGAGTGATGCAGAGGCCTAGGAGAATGATGCAGAGGCTCAAGAGAGCGATGCAGAGGCTCAAGAGAGTGATGCAGAGGCTCAAGAGAGGGACGCAGAGGCTCAAGAGAGTGATTCAGAAGCATACGAGAGTGATTGAAGAGGCTTAAGAGAGTGATGCAGAGGCTTAAGAGAGGGATGCATGGGCTCAGAGAGGGATGCAGAGCTTAAGAGAGCGATGCAGAGGCTCAAGAGAGTGATGCAGAGGCTCAAGAGAGTGATGCAGAGGCTCATGAGAGTGATGCAGAGGATCAAGAGAGGGAAGCAGAGGCTTAAGAGAGTGACGGAGAAGCTAAAAAGACTTACGCAGATTCTCAAGAGAGTAATGCAGAGGTTTGCGAGAGTGATGCAGAGGATCAAGGGAGGGATGCAGAGGGTTAAGTGAGTTTTGCAGAGGCTGAAGAGTGTCGCAGAGGCTTAAGAGAGGATGCAGAGGCTCAAGAGAGTGATATAGAGGCTCGAGAGAGTGATGCAGAGGCTCAAGCGAGGGATGCAGAGGCTCAAGCGAGTGATGCAGAGGCTTAAGAGAGGGATGCAGAGGCTCAAGAGAGTGATGCAGACGCTCAAGAGAGTGATGCATGGGCTCAATAGAGTGATGCAGAGGCTCAAGAGAGTGATGCAGTGGCTCTCAATAGAGGGATGCAAAGGCTTATGAGAGTGATACAGAGGCTCAAGAGAGTGATTCAGAAGCATACGAGAGTGATGAAGAGGCTTAAGAGAGTGATGCAGAGGCTTAAGAGAGGAATGCATGGGCTCAAGAGAGGGATGCAGAGCTTAAGAGAGTGATGCAGAGGCTCAAGAGAGTGATTGCAGAGGCTCAAGAGAGTGATGCAGAGGCTCATGAGAGTGATGCAGAGGCTCAAGAGAGCGATGCAGAGGCCTAGGAGAATGATGCAGTGGCTCAAGAGAGGGATGCAGAGGATGACGTGAGTGATGCAGAGGCTCATGAGAGGGATGCAGACGCTCAAGAGAGTGATTCAGAGGCTTACGAGAGTGATGCAGAGGCTTAAGACAGTGATGCAGAGGCTTAGGAGAGGGGGTGCAGAGGCTGAAGAGAGTGATGCAGAGGCTTAAGAGAGGGATGCAGAGGCTCAAGAGAGGGATGCAGAAGCTCAAGAGAGTGATGCAGTGACTCAAGAGAGTTATGCAGAGGCTGAAGAGAGTGATGCAGAGGCTTAGGAAAGGGATGCAGAGGTTCAAGAGAGGGATGCAGAGGCTTAAGAGTGGATGCAGGGGCTCAAGAGAGGGATGCAGAGGCTCATGAGAGCGATGCAGTTTCTCTTGAGAGTGATGCAGAAGCTCAAGAGAGGGATGCAGAGGCTAAAGAGAGTGTTGCAAAGGCTCAAGAAAGGGATGCAGAGGCTCATGAGAGGAATGCATGAGTTGAAGAGAGGGATGCAGAGGCTCAAGAGAGTGATGCAGAGGTTTAAGAGGAGGATGCAGAGGCTCAAGAGAGTGATGTAGAGGCTCATGAGAGGAATGCATGAGATGAAGAGAGGGATGCAGAGGCTCAAGAGAGTGATGCAGAGGCCTAAGAGGAGGATGCAGAGGCTCAAGAGAGTGATGCAGAGGCTCAAGAGAGGGATGCTGAGGCTCCAGAGAGGGATGCAGAGGCTAAAGAGAGTGATGCAGAGGCTGAAGAGAGAGATGCAGAAGCTCAAGAGAGTGATGCAGAGGCTCAAGAGAGCAATGCAGAGGCTCAAGAAAATGATGTAGAGGCTTAAGAGAGGGATGCAGAGGCTCAAGAGAATGATGCAGAGGCTCAAGAGAGTGATGCAGAAGATCAAGAGAGGGATGCAGAGGCTTAAGAGAGTGATGCAGAGGCCGAAGAGAGTGATGAAGAGGCTTAAGAGAGTGATGCAGAGGCCTACACCCCTCTCCTAAGCCTCTGCATCACTGTCTTAAGCCTCTGCATTACTCTCGTAAGCTTCTGAATCACTCTCTTGGGCGTCTGCATCCCTCTCTTGAGCCTCTGAATAACTTTCTTCATCCTCTGCATCCCTCTCTTGAGCCACTGCATCATTCTCCTAGGCCTCTGCATCACTCTCTTGAGCCTTTGCATCACTCTCTTAATCCTCTGCATTCCTCTCTTGAGCCTCTGCATCATTCTCTTGAGCCTCTGCATCAATCTCTTGAGCCTCTTGCATCATTCTCTTGAGCCTCTGCATCACTCTCTTGAGCTGAATGTTGAAGGCTGAAGAGTGTTGCAGAGGCTTAAGAGAGGGATATAGAGGCTCAAGAGAGTGATGCAGAGGCTTAAAACAGTGATGCAAAGGTTCAAGAAAATGATGCAGAGGCCTAGGAGAATGATTCAGAGGCTCAAGAGAGGGATGCAGACGCTTAAGACAGTGATGCAGAGGCTTAGGAGAGGGATGTAGAGGCTGAAGAGAGTGATGCAGAGCCTGAAGAGAGTGATGCAGAGGCTTAGGAGAGGGATGACGAGGCTCAAGAGAGTGATGCAGAGGCTCATTCAGAGATGGATGTAGATGCTCAAGAGAGTAATGCAGAGGCTCAAGAGAGTGATCAGAGGCTCAAGAGAGTGATGCAGAGGATCAGGAGAGTGATGCAGAGGCTCAAGAGAGTGATGCAGAGGATCAAGAGAGGGAAGCAGAGGCTCAAGAGAGTGATGCAGAGACCGAAGTGAGTGATGCAGAGGCTTAAGCGAGTGATGCAGAGGCTGATGAGAGTGTTGCAGAGGCTCAAGTGAGAGATGCAGAGGCTCATGAGAGTGATGAAGAGGCTAAAAAGAGTTATGCAGAGGCTCAAGAAAGTGATGCAGAGGCTTATGAGAGAGATGCAGAGGATCAAGATAGAGATGCAGAGGCTTAAGAGAGTGATGCAGAGGCTGAAGAGATTGTCACAGAGGCTTAGGAGAGGGATGCAGAGGCTCAGGAGAGTGACGCAGAGGCTCAAGAGAGTGATGCAGAGGCTGAAGAGAGTGATGCAGAGGCTCCAGAGAGTGACGCAGAGGCTCAAGAGAGTGATGCAGAGGCTCAAGAGAGTGATGCAGAGGCTAAAGAGAGTGATGCAGAGGCTCAGGAGAATGATGCAGAGGCTTAAGAGAGTGATGCAAAGGCTCAAGAAAGTGATGCAGAGGCGTAGGAGAATGATGCAGAGGCTGAAGAGAGGGATGCAGAGGATGAAGAGAGTGATGCAGACGCTGAAGAGAGGATGCAGAAGCTCAAGAGAGGGATGCAGAAGCTCACGAGAGTGATTCAGAGGTTTACGAGAGTGATGCAGAAGCTTAAGACAGTGATGCAGAGGCTTAGGAGAGGGATGTAGAGGCTCAAGAGAGTGATGCAGAGGCTCAAGAGAGTGATGCAGAGGCCTACGAGAATGATGCAGAGGCTCAAGAGAGGGATGCAGAGGCTGAAGAGAGTGATGCAGACGCTGAAGAGAGGGATGCAGAGGCTCAAGAGAGGGATGCAAAAGTTCAAGAGAGTAATGCAGTTACTCAAGAGAGATATGCAGAGGCTGAAGAGAGTGATGCAGAGGCTACGAGAGTGATGCAGAGGCTCAAGTGACGGACGTAGAGGCTCAGGAGAGTGATGCAGAAGCTCAAGAGAGTGATGTAGAGGCTTAAGAGAGTGATGCAGAGGCTTAAGAGAGGGGATGCAGAAGCTGAAGAGAGTGATGCAGAGGATGAAGAGAGTGATGCAGAGGCTTAAGAGAGGGATGCAGAGGTTCAAGAGAGGGATGCAGAGGCTTAAGAGTGGGATGAAGGGGCTCAAGAGAGTGATTGCAGACGCTAAGGAGAGTGATGCAGAGGCTTAAGAGATTGATGCAGAGGCTCAAGTGAGGGTTGTAGAGGCTCAAGTGAGTGATGCAGAAGCTGAAGAGAGTGATGTAGAGGCTTAAGAGAGTGATGCTGAGGCTTAAGAGAGGGGATGCAGAAGCTGAAGAGAGTGATGCAGAGGCTCAAGAGAGTGATGCAGAGGCTTAAGAGAGTGATGCATAGGCTCAAGAGAGTGATGCAGAGGCTCAAGAGAGTGATGCAGAGGCTCAGGAGAGGGATGGGAGAGGCTTAAGAGAGTGATGCAGAGGCTGAAGAGAGTGATGCAGAGGCTTAGGAGAGGGATGACGTGGCTCAAGAGTGTGATGCAGAGGCTCATTAAGAGAAAGATGTAGAGGCTCAAGAGAGTGATGCAGAGGCTCAAGAGAGTGATGCAGAGCCTCAAGAGAGTGGTGCAGAGGATCAGGAGAGTGATGCAGAGGCTCAAGAGAGTGATGCAGAGGTTCAAGAGAGGGAAGCAGAGGCTTAAGAGAGTGATGCAGAGACCGAAGGGAGTGATGCAGAGGCTTAAGAGAGTGATGCAGAGGCTGAAGAGAGTGTTGCAGAGGCTCAAGAGAGAGATGAAGAGGCTAAAAAGAGTTATGCATAGACTCAAGAGAGTGATGCTGAGCTTATGAGAGAGATGCAGAGGATCAAGATAGGGATGCAGAGGCTTAAGAGAGTGATGCAGAGGCTGAAGAGAGTGTCCAGAAGCTTAAGAGAGGGATGCAGAGGCTCAGCAGAGTGATGCAGAGGCTCAAGAGAGTGATGCAGAGGATCAAGAGAGTGATGCAGAGGCTCCAGAGAGTGACGCAGAGGCTCAAGAGAGTGATGCAGAGGCTCAAAAGAGTGATGCAGAGGCTCAAGAGAGTGATGCAGAGGCTCAAGAGAATGGTGCAGAGGCTCAAGAGAGGAATGCAGTTTCTCTTGAGAGTGATGCAGAGGCTCAAGAGAAGGATGCAGAGGCTTAAGAGAGTGTTGCAAAGGCTCAAGAAAGGGATGCAGAGGCTCATGAGAGGGATTGCATGAATTCAAGAGAGGGATGCAGAGGCTTAAGAGAGTGATGCAGAGGCTGAAGAGAGTGTTGCAGAGGCTCAAAAGAGAGAGATGCAGAGGCTTCAAGAGAGTGATGCAGAGGCTATAAAGAGTATGTAGATTCTCAAGAGAGTAATGCAGAGGCTTACGAGAGTTATGCAGAGGATCAAGAGAGGGATGCAGAGGCTTAAGTGAGTGATGCAGAGGCTGAAGAGTGTTGCAGAGGCTTAAGAGAGGGATGCAAGAGGCTCAAGAGAGTGATGCAGAGGCTCGAGAGAGTGATGCAGAGGCCTAGGAGAATGATGCAGAGGCTCAAGAGAGGGATGCAGAGGCTGAAGAGAGTGATTGCAGAGGCTCAGGAGAGGGATGCAGAGGCTCAAGAGAGGGATGCAGAAGCCTCAGGAGAGTGATGCAGAGACTCAAGAGAGTTATGCATTAGGTGAATGGAGTGATGCAGAGGCTTACGAGAGTGATGTTGAGGCTCAAGTGAGGATGTAGAGGCTAAAGAGAGTGATGCAAAAGCTCAAGAGAGTGATGTAGAGGCTTGAGAGAGTGAGCTGAGGCTTAAGAGAGGGATGCAGAGGTTCAAGAGAGGGATGCAGAGGCTTAAGAGTGGGATGCAGGGGCTCATGAGAGGGATGCAGAGGCTTAGGTGAGTGATGCAGAGGCTGACGAGTGTTGCAGAGGCTCAAAGAGAGAGATGCAGAGGCTCAAGAGAGTGATGCAGAGGCTAAAAAGAGTTATGCAGATTCCCAAGAGAGTAATGCAGAGGCTTACGAGAGTGATGCAGAGGATCAAGAGAGGATGCAGAGGGCTCAAGAGAGTGATACAGAGGCTAAAAAGAGTTATGCAGATTCTCAAGAGAGTAATGCAGAGGCTTACGAGAGTGATGCAGAGGATCAAGAGAGGGGATGCAGAGGCTTAAGTAAGTGATGCAGAGGCTGAAGAGTGTTGTAGAGGCTTAAAAGTGGGATGCAGAGGCTCAAGAGAGTGATGCAGAGGCTCAAGAGAGGGATGCAGAGGCTCAGAGAGGGATGCAGAAGCTCAAGAGAGTGGTGCTGAGACTCAAGAGAGTTGGTGCAGAGGCTTGAAAGAGTGTGATGCAGAGGCTTAAGAGAGGGATGCAGAGGTTCAAGAGAGGGATGCAGAGGCTGAAGAGAGTGATGCAGAGGCTCAGGAGAGGGATGCAGAGGCTCAAGAGAGGGATGCAGAAGCTCAAGAGAGTGATGCAGAGACTCAAGAGAGTTATGCATTAGGTGAATGGAGTGATGCAGAGGCTTTACGAGAGTGATGTTGATGCTCAAGTGAGGGATGTAGAGGCTAAACAGAGTGATGCAAAAGCTCAAGAGAGTGATGTAGAGGCTTGAGAGAGTGATGCTGAGGCTTAAGAGAGGGATGCAGAGGTTCAAGAGAGGGATGCAGAGGCTTAAGAGTGGGCATGCAGGGGCTCATGAGAGGGATGCAGAGGCTTAGGTGAGTGATGCAGAGGCTGACGAGTGTTGCAGGAGGCTCAAAAGAGAGAGATGCAGAGGCTCAAGAGAGTGATGCAGAGGCTAAAAAGAGTTATGCAGATTCCCAAGAGAGTAATGCAGAGGCTTACGAGAGTGATGCAGAGGATCAAGAGAGGGATGCAGAGGCTCAAGAGAGTGATACAGAGGCTAAAAAGAGTTATGCAGATTCTCAAGAGAGTAATGCAGAGGCTTACGAGAGTGATGCAGAGGATCAAGAGAGGGATGCAGAGGCTTAAGTAAGTGATGCAGAGGCTGAAGAGTGTTGCAGAGGCTTAAAAGTGGGATGCAGAGGCTCAATCGAGAGTGATTGCAGAGGCTCAAGAGAGGGATGCAGAGGCTCAAGAGAGGGATGCAGAAGCTCAAGAGAGTGATGCTGAGACTCAAGAGAGTTATGCAGAGGCTGAAGAGAGTGATGCAGAGGCTTAAGAGAGGGATGCAGAGGTTCAAGAGAGGGATGCAGAGGCTTAAGAGTGGGATGCAGGGGCTCAGTAGAGGGATGCAGAGGCTCAAGAGAGGGATGCAGTTTCTCTTCAGAGTGATGCAGAGGCTCAAGAGAGGGATGCAGAGGCTTAAGAGGAGGATGCAGAGGCTCAAGAGAGTGATGCAGAGGCTTAAGAGGAGGAAGTAGAGGCTCAAGAGAGTGATGCAGAGGCTCAAGAGAGGGATGCTGAGGCTCCAGAGAGGGATGCAGCGGCTAATGAGAGTGATGCTGTTGGATATTTCCAACCACCGAATACAACATTGTTGTATTCTCATTACTTATTACTAACTATACTAATTATTGTAGTAAGTAAAATTAACAACACGTAGAATTCTCATGTACTAATAATTCCATCTGTACAGTAGGCTAGAATTCTCACGTCACCTGACGCCAGTATTGCGTCAGATTTCCTTCAGTAAACACATTATATCCAATGTATGTGAGAATTAAATTCGATTTCTCTATAACTAAGGCATTCCGTATGATAAATAATTGCAGATGAATTGACCTCCAACTAAAGCCGAATAGAAGCGTTGGAGTCATAGCGTTTATCTCGTAATAAAGCTAACGTCACCAGTGAATGCCATGGGGAGACATTAATTCCTCTCCCTTATATATTTACTATTCTTAAATTGGTAAATAATAATAATTTCCTCCTCTAAATAATAAACCCATCCAGTCTTCAACGTTTCAAGCGTAAATGCGAGAAATATTAATGTTCGTGACATAATTTGTTTTATGAACGCGCGACGCGGCGTGGGTTGAAGAGGACCAACTCAGTACACGTGCGGAGCCGCTCAGAGGCAGACCTGCGCATACCGTACTCACAAGGAGACGCCATTGCCCAGCCACTAGGGCAGACGTTATCAATCCTCAGATGAAAGTCGCCACTGTGAGGCGTGAATAACCTTGCAGATAATATCTTCAGCTAGTGCTGGTGGTCAAATAAGGAGCCTTTTAACCTGGTTCTTGACGACACGTGACCAGCCAGTGAAGCGCGCCACTATCCAGGATAGGCCTAGCCGGAGCCTGGGGACGCGAAGCACGGCAATCTTAAAACTTATACAGTGCCCCACAGCTAAGTATATTCCTTTATGTGATGCATCGGGTAAAGAGTTTAGTAGTAGCTGGGTGATTGACCGTTATGACGCACGATAACATCTAATAACAGGTGATTAAATTTTGTCACCTGTAACTCTCAATTTCTTGAATATATAGATTCAGTAGTTAAATTAGTTGCTACTGTAACTATTTGTCTTGCAGCACGAGAAAAGAATTCTCCATGCCGCCTTCTCCCATGTTAATCCGTCTCATTCGTCAGCTGACCGAGTCCAGAGAATAAGAGGAACATCCATGGCTTGTCTAAAGGAATCGTCATTAAGCTAAGATTTTATTTTCTTTCATGATTCTATTGCAATTTCTTATGTGCACAATTCCTCAGGATTAATATGTGGTTTACTTGTAACTCTCATTACTATGCTCATAATCTATGTTCCTATTTATGGTAATGAATATCAGTTTCAATATAATTTTATAGGATTAGATTATTATTAATTGAATTAGTGAACGAACCACACTAATTCCTGGACGTACTTACCTCCAGTAATAACCCCCCAATGTAGGTGCTTGAGGGTTCGATCATTTAATTATACAGCCCATTAATTATTTCTATGATCATATTTCTAGTATTTTTATCCATAGTTACTGGTTCATCTAGGAATTATCTAATGATCAGAAATTCTCAGTTTCCCTCTTTACTATAAAAGCGGGTGGTCCTTCGTAATTTAATTTACTACATTAATATTTAAAAATCAGATTCAAGCCCCAAATATCCCACAGATGCACAGGCTGAAGAGAGAGATGCAGAAGATTAAGAGAGTGATGCAGCGGGCTCTCAAGAGAGTAATGCAAAGGCTCAGAGAATGATGTAGAGGCTTAAGAGAGGGATGCAGAGGCTCAAGGGAATGATGTAGAGGCTCAAGAGAGTGATGCAGAGGATCAAGAGAGGGATGCAGAGGCTTAAGAGAGTGATGCAGAGGCCGAAGAGAGTGATGCAGAGGCTTAAGAGAGTGATGCAGAACTGAAGAGAGTGTTGCAGAGGCTCAAGAGAGAGATGCAGAGGCTCAAGAGAGTGATGAAAAGGCTAAAAAGAGTTATGAGAGGCTCAAGAGAGTGATGCAGAGGCTTATGAGAGTGATGCAGAGGATCAAGATAGGGAGCAGAGGCTTAAGAGAGTGATGCAGAGGCTGAAGAGAGTGTTGCAGAGGCGTAAGAGAGGGATGCAGAGGCTCAAGAGATTGATGCAGAGGCTCAAGAGAGTGATGCAGAGGCTCCAGAGAGTTATGCAGAGGCTCAAGAGAGTGATGCAGAGGCTCAAGAGAGTGATGCAGAGGCTCAAGAGAGTGATGCAGAGGCCTAGGAGAATGATGCAGTGGCTCAAGATGAGGGATGCAGAGGATGAAGTGAGTGATGCAGAGGCTCATGAGAGGGATGCAGGACGCTCAATGAGAGTGATTCAGAGGCTTACGAGAGTGATGCAGAGGCTTAAGACAGTGATGCAGAGGCTTAAGACAGTGATGCAGAGGCTTAGGAGAGGGGGTGTAGAGGCTCAAGAGAGTGAATGCAGAGGCTCAAGAAAGTGATGCAGAGAAGCCTAGGAGAATGATGCAGAGGCTCAAGAGAGGGAATGCAGAGGCTGAAGAGAGTGATGCAGAGGCTCAAGAGAGGGATGCAGAGGCTCAAGAGAGGGATGCAGAATCTCAAGAGAGTGATGCAGAGACTCAAGAGAGTTATGCAGAGGCTGAGGAGAGTGATGCAGAGGCTTAAGAAAGGGATGCAGAGGTCAAGAGAGGGATGCAGAGGCTTAAGAGTGGGATGCAGGGGCTCAAGAGAGGGATGCAGTGGGCTCATGAGAGCGATGCAGTTTCTCTTGAGAGTGATGCAGAGGCTCAAGAGAGGGATGCAGAGACTAAAGAGAGTGTTGCAAAGGCTCAAGAGAGGGATGCAGAGGCTCATGAGAGGAATGCATGAGTTGAAGAGAGGGATGCTGAGGCTCAAGAGAGTGATGCAGAGGCTTAAAGGAGGATGCAGAGGCTCAAGAGAGTTGATGTAGAGGCTCATGAGAGGAATGCATGAGTTGAAGAGAGGGATGCAGAGGCTCAAGAGAGTGATGCAAGGGGCTTAAGAGGAGGATGCAGAGGCTCAAGAGAGTAATGCAGAGGCTCAAAAGAATGATGTAGAGCTTAAGAGAGGAATGCAGAGGCTAAAGAGAGTGATGCAGAGGCTGAAGAGAGAGATGCAGAAGATCAAGAGAGGGATGCAGAGGCTTAAGAGAGTGATGCAGAGGCCGAAGAGAGTGATGAAGAGGCTTAAGAGAGTGATGCAGAGGCTGAAAAGAGTGTTGCAGAGGCTCAAGAGAGAGAGATGCAGAGGCTCAAGAGAGTGATGCAGAGGCTAAAAGAGTTATGCAGATTCTCAGGAGAGTAATGCAGAGGCTTACGAGAGTGATGCAGAGGTTCAAGAGAGGGATGCAGAGGCTTAGCTGAGTGATGCAGAGGCTGATGAGTGTTGCAGAGGCTAAGGAGAGGGATGCAGAGGCTCAAGAGAGTGATGCAGAGGCTCGAGAGAGTGATGCAGAGGCCTCAAGAGAGTGATGCAGAAGCTCAAGAGAGTGATGCAGAGGCTAAAGAGTGATGCAAAGGCTCAATGAGAGGGATGCAGAGGCTCATGAGAGGAATGCATGAGTTGAAGAGAGGGATGCAGAGGCTCAAGAGAGTGATGCAGAGGCTTAAGAGGAGGATGCAGAGGCTCAAGAGAGTAATGCAGAGGCGCAAGAGAGGGATGATGAGGCTCCAGAGAGGGATGCAGAGGCTAAAGAGAGTGATGCAGAGGCTGAAGAGAGAGATGCAGAAGCTTAAGAGAGTGATGCAGAGGCTCAAGAGAATGATGTAGAGGCTTCAGAGAGGGATGCAGAGGCTCAACAGAATGATGCAGATGCTCAAGAGAGTGATGCAGAAGATCAAGGAGAGGGATGCAGAGGCTTAAGAGATTGATGCAGAGGCCGAAGAGAGTGATGAAGAGGCTTAGGAGAGTGATGCAGAGGCGAAGGAGAGTGTTGCAAAGGCTCAAGAGAGAGAGATGCAGAGGCTCAAGAGAGTGATGCAGAGGCAAAAAAGAGTTATGCAGATTCTCAGGAGAGTTATGCAGAGGCTTACGAGAGTGATGCAGAGGTTCAAGAGAGGGATGCAGAGGCTTAGCTGAGTGATGCAGAGGCTGATGAGTGTTGCAGAGGCTAAGGAGAGGGATGCAGAGGCTCAAGAGAGTGATGCAGAGGCTCGAGAGAGTGATGCAGAGGCTCAAGAGAGTGATGCAGAAGCTCAAGAGAGTGATGAAGAGGCTAAAGAGTGTTGCAAAGGCTCAAGAGAGGGATGCAGAGGCTCATGAGAGGAATGCATGAGTTGAAGAGAGGGATGCAGAGGCTCAAGAGAGTGATGCAGAGGCTTAAGAGGAGGATGCAGAGGCTCAAGAGAGTGATGCAGAGGCTCAAGAGAGGGATGATGAGGCTCCAGAGAGGGATGCAGAGGCTAAAGAGAGTGATGCAGAGGCTGAAGAGAGAGATGCAGAAGCTTAAGAGAGTGATGCAGAGGCTCAAGAGAATGATGTAGAGGCTTAAGAGAGGGATGCAGAGGCTCAACAGAATGATGCAGAGGCTCAAGAGAGTGATGCAGAAGATCAAGAGAGGGATGCAGAGGCTAAAGAGAGTGATGCAGAGGCCGAAGAGAGTGATAAAGAGGCTTAAGAGAGTGATGCAGAGGCTGAAGAGAGTGTTGCAAAGGCTCAAGAGAGAGAGAGATGCAGAGGCTCAAGAGAGTGATGCAGAGGCAAAAAGAGTTATGCAGATTCTCAGGAGAGTAATGCAGAGGCTTACGAGAGTGATGCAGAGGTTCAAGAGAGGGATACAGAGGCTTAGCTGAGTGATGCAGAGGCTGATGAGTGTTGCAGAGGCTAAGGAGAGGGATTGCAGAGGCTCAAGAGAGTGATGCAGAGGCTCGAGAGAGTGATGCAGAGGCTCAAGAGAGTGATGTAGAAGCTCAAGAGGAGTGATGCAGAGGCTCAAGAGAGTGATGCAGAGGCTTAAGAGAGTGATGCAGAGGCCTAGGAGAATGATGCAGAGGCTCAAGAGAGGGATGCAAAGGTTGATGAGAGTGATGCAGAGGCTCAAGAGAGAGATGCAGATGCTAGAGAGAGTGATTCAGAAGCTTACGAGAGTGATGAAGAGGCTTAAGAGAGTGATGCAGAGGCTCAAGAGAGTGATGCAGAGGCTCAAGAGAGTGATGCAGAGTCTCAGGATAGGGATGCAGAGGCTTAACAGAGTGTTGAAGGCTGAAGAGTGTTGCAGAGGCTTAAGAGAGGGACTATAGAGGCTCAAGAGAGTGATGCAGAGGCTTAAAACAGTGATGCAAAGGTTCAAGAAAGTGATGCAGAGGCCTAGGAGAATGGATTCAGAGGCTCAAGAGAGGGATTGCAGACGCTTAAGACAGTGATGCAGAGGCTTAGGAGAGGGATGTAGAGGCTGAAGAGAGTGATGCAGAGCCTGAAGAGAGTGATGCAGAGGCTTAGGAGAGGGATGACGAGGCTCAAGAGAGTGATGCAGAGGCTCATTCAGAGATGGATGTAGATGCTCAAGAGAGTAATGCAGAGGCTCAAGAGAGTGATTCAGAGGCTCAAGAGAGTGATGCAGAGGATCAGGAGAGTGATGCAGAGGCTCAAGAGAGTGATGCAGAGGATCAAGAGAGGGAAGCAGAGGCTCAAGAGAGTGATGCAGAGACCGAAGTGAGTGATGCAGAGGCTTAAGCGAGTGATGCAGAGGCTGATGAGAGTGTTGCAGAGGCTCAAGTGAGAGATGCAGAGGCTCATGAGAGTGATGAAGAGGCTAAAAAGAGTTATGCAGAGGCTCAAGAAAGTGATGCAGAGGCTTATGAGAGAGATGCAGAGGATCAAGATAGAGATGCAGAGGCTTAAGAGAGTGATGCAGAGGCTGAAGAGATTGTCACAGAGGCTTAGGAGAGGGATGCAGAGGCTCAGGAGAGTGACGGCAGAGGCTCAAGAGAGTGATGCAGAGGCTGAAGAGAGTGATGCAGAGGCTCCAGAGAGTGACGCAGAGGCTCAAGAGAGTGATGCAGAGGCTCAAGAGAGTGATGCAGAGGCTAAAGAGAGTGATGCAGAGGCTCAGGAGAATGATGCAGAGGCTTAAGAGAGTGATGCAAAGGCTCAAGAAAGTGATGCAGAGGCGTAGGAGAATGATGCAGAGGCTGAAGAGAGGGATGCAGAGGATGAAGAGAGTGATGCAGACGCTGAAGAGAGGATGCAGAAGCTCAAGAGAGGGATGCAGAAGCTCACGAGAGTGATTCAGAGGTTTACGAGAGTGATGCAGAAGCTTAAGACAGTTGATGCAGAGGCTTTAGGAGAGGGATGTAGAGGCTCAAGAGAGTGATGCAGAGGCTCAAGAGAGTGATGCAGAGGCCTACGAGAATGATGCAGAGGCTCAAGAGAGGGATGCAGAGGCTGAAGAGAGTGATGCAGACGCTGAAGAGAGGGATGCAGAGGCTCAAGAGAGGGATGCAAAAGTTCAAGAGAGTAATGCAGTTACTCAAGAGAGATATGCAGAGGCTGAAGAGAGTGATGCAGAGGCTTACGAGAGTGATGCAGAGGCTCAAGTGACGGACGTAGAGGCTCAGGAGAGTGATGCAGAAGCTCAAGAGAGTGATGTAGAGGCTTAAGAGAGTGATGCAGAGGCTTAAGAGAGGGGATGCAGAAGCTGAAGAGAGTGATGCAGAGGATGAAGAGAGTGATGCAGAGGCTTAAGAGAGGGATGCAGAGGTTCAAGAGAGGGATGCAGAGGCTTAAGAGTGGGATGAAGGGGCCTCAAGAGAGTGATGCAGACGCTAAGGAGAGTGATGCAGAGGCTTAAGAGATTGATGCAGAGGCTCAAGTGAGGGTTGTAGAGGCTCAAGTGAGTGATGCAGAAGCTGAAGAGAGTGATGTAGAGGCTTAAGAGAGTGATGCTGAGGCTTAAGAGAGGGGATGCAGAAGCTGAAGAGAGTGATGCAGAGGCTCAAGAGAGTGATGCAGAGGCTTAAGAGAGTGATGCATAGGCCTCAAGAGAGTGATGCAGAGGCTCAAGAGAGTGATGCAGAGGCTCAGGAGAGGGATGGAGAGGCTTAAGAGAGTGATGCAGAGGCTGAAGAGAGTGATGCAGAGGCTTAGGAGAGGGATGACGTGGCTCAAGAGTGTGATGCAGAGGCTCATTAAGAGAAAGATGTAGAGGCTCAAGAGAGTGATGCAGAGGCTCAAGAGAGTGATGCAGAGCCTCAAGAGAGTGGTGCAGAGGATCAGGAGAGTGATGCAGAGGCTCAAGAGAGTGATGCAGAGGTTCAAGAGAGGGAAGCAGAGGCTTAAGAGAGTGATGCAGAGACCGAAGGGAGTGATGCAGAGGCTTAAGAGAGTGATGCAGAGGCTGAAGAGAGTGTTGCAGAGGCTCAAGAGAGAGATGAAGAGGCTAAAAGAGTTATGCATAGACTCAAGAGAGTGATGCTGAGGCTTATGAGAGAGATGCAGAGGATCAAGATAGGGATGCAGAGGCTTAAGAGAGTGATGCAGAGGCTGAAGAGAGTGTCCCAGAAGCTTAAGAGAGGGATGCAGAGGCTCAGCAGAGTGATGCAGAGGCTCAAGAGAGTGATGCAGAGGATCAAGAGAGTGATGCAGAGGCCTCCAGAGAGTGACGCAGAGGCTCAAGAGAGTGATGCAGAGGCTCAAGAGAGTGATGCAGAGGCTCAAGAGAGTGATGCAGAGGCTCAAGAGAATGGTGCAGAGGCTCAAGAGAGGAATGCAGTTTCTCTTGAGAGTGATGCAGAGGCTCAAGAGAAGGATGCAGAGGCTTAAGAGAGTGTTGCAAAGGCTCAAGAAAGGGATGCAGAGGCTCATGAGAGGGATGCATGAGTTCAAGAGAGGGATGCAGAGGCTTAAGAGAGTGATGCAGAGGCTGAAGAGAGTGTTGCAGAGGCTCAAAAGAGAGAGATGCAGAGGCTCAAGAGAGTGATGCAGAGGCTATAAAGAGTTATGTAGATTCTCAAGAGAGTAATGCAGAGGCTTACGAGAGTTATGCAGAGGATTCAAGAGAGGGATGCAGAGGCTTAAGTGAGTGATGCAGAGGCTGAAGAGTGTTGCAGAGGCTTAAGAGAGGGATGCAGAGGCTCAAGAGAGTGATGCAGAGGCTCGAGAGAGTGATGCAGAGGCCTAGGAGAATGATGCAGAGGCTCAAGAGAGGGATGCAGAGGCTGAAGAGAGTGATGCAGAGGCTCAGGAGAGGGATGCAGAGGCTCAAGAGAGGGATGCAGAAGCTCAAGAGAGTGATGCAGAGACTCAAGAGAGTTATGCATTAGGTGAATGGAGTGATGCAGAGGCTTACGAGAGTGATGTTGAGGCTCAAGTGAGGGATGTAGAGGCTAAAGAGAGTGATGCAAAAGCTCAAGAGAGTGATGTAGAGGCTTGAGAGAGTGATGCTGAGGCTTAAGAGAGGATGCAGAGGTTCAAGAGAGGGATGCAGAGGCTTAAGAGTGGGATGCAGGGGCTCATGAGAGGGATGCAGAGGCTTAGGTGAGTGATGCAGAGGCTGACGAGTGTTGCAGAGGCTCAAAAGAGAGAGATGCAGAGGCTCAAGAGAGTGATGCAGAGGCTAAAAAAGAGTTATGCAGATTCCCAAGAGAGTAATGCAGAGGCTTACGAGAGTGATGCAGAGGATCAAGAGAGGGATGCAGAGGCTCAAGAGAGTGATACAGAGGCTAAAAAGAGTTATGCAGATTCTCAAGAGAGTAATGCAGAGGCTTACGAGAGTGATGCAGAGGATCAAGAGAGGGCATGCAGAGGCTTAAGTAAGTGATGCAGAGGCTGAAGAGTGTTGTAGAGGCTTAAAAGTGGGATGCAGAGGCTCAAGAGAGTGATGCAGAGGCTCAAGAGAGGGATGCAGAGGCTCAAGAGAGGGATGCAGAAGCTCAAGAGAGTGGTGCTGAGACTCAAGAGAGTTGTGCAGAGGCTGAAGAGTGTGATGCAGAGGCTTAAAGAGAGGGATGCAGAGGTTCAAGAGAGGGATGCAGAGGCTGAAGAGAGTGATGCAGAGGCTCAGGAGAGGGATGCAGAGGCTCAAGAGAGGGATGCAGAAGCTCAAGAGAGTGATGCAGAGACTCAAGAGAGTTATGCATTAGGTGAATGGAGTGATGCAGAGGCTTACGAGAGTGATGTTGAGGCTCAAGTGAGGATGTAGAGGCTAAACAGAGTGATGCAAAAGCTCAAGAGAGTGATGTAGAGGCTTGAGAGAGTGATGCTGAGGCTTAAGAGAGGGATGCAGAGGTTCAAGAGAGGGATGCAGAGGCTTAAGAGTGGGATGCAGGGGCTCATGAGAGGGATGCAGAGGCTTAGGTGAGTGATGCAGAGGCTGACGAGTGTTGCAGAGGCTCAAAAGAGAGAGATGCAGAGGCTCAAGAGAGTGATGCAGAGGCTAAAAAGAGTTATGCAGATTCCCAAGAGAGTAATGCAGAGGCTTACGAGAGTGATGCAGAGGATCAAGAGAGGGATGCAGAGGCTCAAGAGAGTGATACAGAGGCTAAAAAGAGTTATGCAGATTCTCAAGAGAGTAATGCAGAGGCTTACGAGAGTGATGCAGAGGATCAAGAGAGGGATGCAGAGGCTTAAGTAAGTGATGCAGAGGCTTGAAGAGTGTTGCAGAGGCTTAAAAGTGGGATGCAGAGGCTCAAGAGAGTGATGCAGAGGCTCAAGAGAGGGATGCAGAGGCTCAAGAGAGGGATGCAGAAGCTCAAGAGAGTGATGCTGAGACTCAAGAGAGTTATGCAGAGGCTGAAGAGAGTGATGCAGAGGCTTAAGAGAGGGATGCAGAGGTTCAAGAGAGGGATGCAGAGGCTTAAGAGTGGGATGCAGGGCTCAGTAGAGGGATGCAGAGGCTCAAGAGAGGGATGCAGTTTCTCTTCAGAGTGATGCAGAGGCTCAAGAGAGGGATGCAGAGGCTTAAGAGGAGGATGCAGAGGCTCAAGAGAGTGATGCAGAGGCTCAAGAGAGGGATGCTGAGGCTCCAGAGAAGGGATGCAGCGGCTAATGAGAGTGATGCTGTTGGATATTTCCAACACCGAATACAACACTGTTGTATTCTCATTACTTATTACTAACTATACTAATTATTGTAGTAAGTAAAATTAACAACACGTAGAATTCTCATGTACTAATAATTCCATCTGTACAGTAGGCTAGAATTCTCACGTCACCTGACGCCAGTATTGCGTCAGATTTCCTTACAGTAAACACATTATATCCAATGTATGTGAGAATTAAATTCGATTCTCTATAACTAAGGCATTCCGTATGATAAATAATTGCAGATGAATTGACCTCCAACTAAAAGCCAAATAGAGCGTTGGAGTCATAGCGTTTATCTCGTAATAAAGCTAACGTCACCAGTGAATGCCATGGGGAGACATTAATTCCTCTCCCTTATATATTTACTATTCTTAAATTGGTAAATAATAATAATTTCCTCCTCTAAATAATAAACCCGTCCAGTCTTTCAACGTTTCAAGCGTAAATGCGAGAAATATTAATGTTCGTGACATAATTTGTTTTATGAACGCGCGACGCGGCGTGGGTTGAAGAGGACCCACTCAGTACACGTGCGGAGCCGCTCAGAGGCAGACCTGCGCATACCGTACTCACAAGGAGACGCCATTGCCCAGCCACTAGGGCAGACGTTATCAATCCTCAGATGAAAGTCGCCACTGTGAGGCGTGAATAACCTTGCAGATAATATCTTCAGCTAGTGCTGGTGTCAAATAAGGAGCCTTTTAACCTGGTTCTTGACGACACGTGACCAGCCAGTGAAGCGCGCCACTATCCAGGATAGGCCTAGCCGGAGCCTGGGGACGCGAAGCACGGCAATCTTAAAACTTATACAGTGCCCCCACAGCTAAGTATATTCCTTTATGTGATGCATCGGGTAAAGAGTTTAGTAGTAGCTGGGTGATTGACCGTTATGACGCACGATAACATCTAATAACAGGTGATTAAATTTTGTCACCTGTAACTCTCAATTTCTTGAATATATAGATTCAGTAGTTAAATTAGTTGCTACTGTAAATATTTGTCTTGCAGCACGAGAAAAGAATTCTCCATGCCGCCTTCTCCCATGTTAATCCGTCTCATTCGTCAGCTGACCGAGTCCAGAGAATAAGAGGAACATCCATGGCTTGTCTAAAGGAATCGTCATTAAGCTAAGATTTTATTTTCTTTCATGATTCTATTGCAATTTCTTATGTGCACAATTCCTCAGGATTAATATGTGGTTTACTGTAACTCTCATTACTATGCTCATAATCTATGTTCCTATTATGGTAATGATATCAGTTTCAATATAATTTTATAGGATTAGATTATTATTAATGAATTAGTGAACGAACCACACTAATTCCTGGACGTACTTACCTCCAGTAATAACCCCCCCAATGTAGGTGCTTGAGGGTTCGATTCATTTAATTATACAGCCCATTAATTATTTCTATGATCATATTTTCTAGTATTTTTATCCATAGTTACTGGTTCATCTAGGAATTATCTAATGATCAGAAATTCTCAGTTTCCCTCTTTACTATAAAAGCGGGTGGTCCTTCGTAATTTAATTTACTACATTAATATTTAAAAAATCAGATTCAAGCCCCAAATATCCCACAGATGCACAGGCTGAAGAGAGAGATGCAGAAGATTAAGAGAGTGATGCAGCGGCTCAAGAGAGTAATGCAAAGGCTCAAGAGAATGATGTAGAGGCTTAAGAGAGGGATGCAGAGGCTCAAGGGAATGATGTAGAGGCTCAAGAGAGTGATGCAGAGGATCAAGAGAGGGATGCAGAGGCTTAAGAGAGTGATGCAGAGGCCGAAGAGAGTGATGCAGAGGCTTAAGAGAGTGATGCAGAACTGAAGAGAGTGTTGCAGAGGCTCAAGAGAGAGATGCAGAGGCTCAAGAGAGTGATGAAAAGGCTAAAAAGAGTTATGAAGAGGCTCAAGAGAGTGATGCAGAGGCTTATGAGAGTGATGCAGAGGATCAAGATAGGGATGCAGAGGCTTAAGAGAGTGATGCAGAGGCTGAAGAGAGTGTTGCAGAGGCGTAAGAGAGGGATGCAGAGGCTCAAGAGATTGATGCAGAGGCTCAAGAGAGTGATGCAGAGGCTCCAGAGAGTTATGCAGAGGCTCAAGAGAGTGATGCAGAGGCTCAAGAGAGTGATGCAGAGGCTCAAGAGAGTGATGCAGAGGCCTAGGAGAATGATGCAGTGGCTCAAGAGAGGGATGCAGAGGATGAAGTGAGTGATGCAGAGGCTCATGAGAGGGATGCAGACGCTCATGAGAGTGATTCAGAGGCTTACGAGAGTGATGCAGAGGCTTAAGACAGTGATGCAGAGGCTTAAGACAGTGATGCAGAGGCTTAGGAGAGGGGGTGTAGAGGCTCAAGAGAGTTGATGCAGAGGCTCAAGAAAGTGATGCAGAAGCCTAGGAGAATGATGCAGAGGCTCAAGAGAGGGATGCAGAGGCTGAAGAGAGTGATGCAGAGGCTCAAGAGAGGGATGCAGAGGCTCAAGAGAGGGATGCAGAATCTCAAGAGAGTGATGCAGAGACTCAAGAGAGTTATGCATAGGCTGAGGAGAGTGATGCAGAGGCTTAAGAAAGGGATGCAGAGGTTCAAGAGAGGGATGCAGAGGCTTAAGAGTGGGATGCAGGGGCTCAAGAGAGGGATGCAGTGGCTCATGAGAGCGATGCAGTTTCTCTTGAGAGTGATGCAGAGGCTCAAGAGAGGGATGCAGAGACTAAAGAGAGTGTTGCAAAGGCTCAAGAGAGGGATGCAGAGGCTCATGAGAGGAATGCATGAGTTGAAGAGAGGATGCTGAGGCTCAAGAGAGTGATGCAGAGGCTTAAAAGGAGGATGCAGAGGCTCAAGAGAGTGATGTAGAGGCTCATGAGAGGAATGCATCAGTTGAAGAGAGGGATGCAGAGGCTCAAGAGAGTGATGCAGAGGCTTAAGAGGAGGATGCAGAGGCTCAAGAGAGTAATGCAGAGGCTCAAAAGAATGATGTAGAGGCTTAAGAGAGGAATGCAGAGGCTAAAGAGAGTGATGCAGAGGCTGAAGAGAGAGATGCAGAAGATCAAGAGAGGGATGCAGAGCTTAAGAGAGTGATGCAGAGGCCGAAGAGAGTGATGAAGAGGCTTAAGAGAGTGATGCAGAGGCTGAAAAAGAGTGTTGCAGAGGCTCAAGAGAGAGAGATGCAGAGGCTCAAGAGATTGATGCAGAGGCTAAAAAGAGTTATGCAGATTCTCAGGAGAGTAATGCAGAGGCTTACGAGAGTGATGCAGAGGTTCAAGAGAGGGATGCAGAGGCTTAGCTGAGTGATGCAGAGGCTGATGAGTGTTGCAGAGGCCTAAGGAGAGGATGCAGAGGCTCAAGAGAGTGATGCAGAGGCTTCGAGAGAGTGATGCAGAGGCTCAAGAGAGTGATGCAGAAGCTCAAGAGAGTGATGCAGAGGCTTAAAGAGTGATGCAAAGGCTCAAGAGAGGGATGCAGAGGCTCATGAGAGGAATGCATGAGTTGAAGAGAGGGATGCAGAGGCTCAAGAGAGTGATGCAGAGGCTTAAGAGGAGGATGCAGAGGCTCAAGAGAGTAATGCAGAGGCGCAAGAGAGGGATGATGAGGCTCCAGAGAGGGATGCAGAGGCTAAAGAGAGTGATGCAGAGGCTGAAGAGAGAGATGCAGAAGCTTAAGAGAGTGATGCAGAGGCTCAAGAGAATGATGTAGAGGCTTAAGAGAGGGATGCAGAGGCTCACAGAACGATGCAGAGGCTCAAGAGAGTGATGCAGAAGGTCAAGAGAGGGATGCAGAGGCTTAAGAGAGTGATGCAGAGGCCGAAGAGAGTGATAAGAGGCTTAAGAGAGTGATGCAGAGGCTGAAGAGAGTGTTGCAAAGGCTCAAGAGAGAGAGAGAGATGCAGAGGCTCAAGAGAGCGATGCAGAGGCAAAAAAGAGTTATGCAGATTCTTAGGAGAGTAATGCAGAGGCATACGAGAGTGATGCAGAGGTTCAAGAGAGGGATGCAGAGGCTTAGCTGAGTGATGCAGAGGCTGATGAGTGTTGCAGAGGCTAAGGAGAGGGATGCAGAGGCTCAATAGAGTGATGCAGAGGCTCGAGAGAGTGATGCAGAGGCTCAAGAGAGTGATGCAGAAGCTCAAGAGAGTGATGTAGAGGCTAAAGAGTGATGCAAAGGCACAAGAGAGAGATGCAGAGGCTCATGAGAGGAATGCATGAGTTGAAGAGAGGGATGCAGAGGCTCAAGATAGTGATGCAGAGGCTTAAGAGGAGGATGTAGAGGCTCAAGAGAGTGATGCAGAGGCTCAAGAGAGGGATGATGAGGCTCCAGAGAGGATGCAGAGGCTAAAGAGAGTGATGCAGAGGCTGAAGAGAGAGATGCAGAAGCTTAAGAGAGTGATGCAGAGGCTCAAGAGAATGATGTAGAGGCTTAAGAGAGGGATGCAGAGGCTCAACAGAATGATGCAGAGGCTCAAGAGAGTGATGCAGAAGATCAAGAGAGGGATGCAGAGGCTTAAGAGAGTGATGCAGAGGCCTAAGAGAGTGATAAAGAGGCTTAAGAGAGTGATGCAGAGGCTGAAGAGAGTGTTGCAAAGGCTCAAGTGAGAGAGAGACGCAGATGCTCAGGAGAGTGATGCAGAGGCAAAAAGAGTTCTGCAGATTCTTAGGAGAGTAATGCAGAGCATACGAGAGTGATGCAGAGGTTCAAGAGAGGGATGCAGAGGCTTAGCTGAGTGATGCAGAGGCTTTCGAGAGTGATGCAGAGGTTCAAGAGAGGGATGCAGAGGCTTAGCTGAGTGATGCAGAGGCTGATGAGTGTTGCAGAGGCTAAGGAGAGGGATGCAGAGGCTCAAGAGAGTGATGCAGAGGCTCGAGAGAGTGATGCAGAGGCTCAAGAGAGTGATGTAGAAGCTCAAGAGAGTGATGCAGAGGCTCAAGAGAATGATGCAGAGGCTTAAGAGAGTGATGCAAAGGCCTAGGAGAATGATGCAGAGCTCAAGAGATGGATGCAGAGGTTTGAAGAGAGTGATGCAGAGGCTCAAGAGAGAGATGCAGAGGCCCAAGAGAGTGATTCAGAAGCTTACGAGAGTGATGAAGAGGCTTAAGAGAGTGATGCAGAGGCTCAAGAGAGTGATGCATAGGCTCAAGAGAGTGATGCAGAGTCTCAGGAGAGAGATTGCAGAGGCTTAACAGAGTGTTGAAGGCTGGAGAGTGTTGCAGAGGCTTAAGAGAGGGATATAGAGGCTCAAGAGAGTGATGCAGAGGCTTAAAACAGTGATGCAAAGGCTCAAGAAAGTGATGCAGAGGCCAAGGAGAATGATGCAGAGGCTCAAGAGAGGGACGCAGACGCTTAAGACAGTGATGCAGAGGCTTAGGAGAGGGATGTAGAGGCTGAAGAGAGTGATGCAGAGGCTGAAGAGAGTGATGCAGAGGCTTAGGAGAGGGATGACGAGGCTCAAGAGAGTGATGCAGAGGCTCATTAAGAGATGGATGTAGAGGCTCAAGTGAGTGATGCAGAGGCTCAAGAGAATGATGCAGAGGCTCAAGAGAGTGATGCAGAGGATCAGGAGAGTGATGCAGAGGCTCAAGAGAGTGATGCAGAGGATCAAGAGAGGGAAGCAGAGGCTTAAGAGAGTGATGCAGAGACCGAAGTGAGTGATGCAGAGGCTTAACCGAGTGATGCAGAGGCTGATGAGAGTGTTGCAGAGGCTCAAGTGAGAGATGCAGAGGCTCATGAGAGTGATGAAGAGGCTAAAAGAGTTATGCAGAGGCTCAAGAGAGTGATGCAGAGGCTTATGAGAGAGATGCAGAGGATCAAGAGAGGGATGCAGAGGCTAAGTGAGTGATGCAGAGGCTGATGAGTGTTGCAGAGGCTTAAAGAGGATGCAGAGGCTCAAGAGAGTGATGCAGAGGCTCAAGAGAGGGATGCAGAGGCTGAAGAGAGGGATGCAGAAGCTCAAGAGAGTGATGCTGAGACTCAAGAGAGTTATGCAGAGGCTGAAGAGAGTGATGCAGAGGCTTAAGAGAGGGATGCAGAGGTTCAAGAGAGGGATGCAGAGGCTCAAGAGAGGGATGCAGTTTCTCTTGAGAGTGATGCAGAGGCTTAAGAGAGTGTTGCAGAGGCTTAAGAGGAGGATGCAGAGGCTCAAGAGAGTGATGCAGAGGCTTAAGAGTAGGAAGCAGAGGCTCAAGAGAAAGATGCAGAGGCTCAAGAGAGAGATGCTGAGGCTCCAGAGAGGGATGCAGCGGCTAATGAGAGTGATGCACAGGCTGAAGAGAGAGATGCAGAAGATTAAGAGAGTGATGCAGCGGCTCAAGAGAATGATGCAGAGGCTCAAGAGAGTGATGCAGAGGATCAAGAGAGGGATGCAGAGGCTTAAGAGAGTGATTCAGAAGCCGAAGAGAGTGATGGAGAGGCTTAAGAGAGTGATGCAGAACTGAAGAGAGTGTTGCAGAGGCTCAAGAGAGAGATGCAGAGGCTCAAGAGAGTGATGAAAAGGCTAAAAAGAGTTATGCAGAGGCTCAAGAGAGTGATGCAGAGGCTTATGAGAGTGATGCAGTGGATCAAGATAGGGATGCAGAGCTTGAGAGAGTGATGCAGAGGCTGAAGAGAGTGTTGCAGAGGCGTTGGAGAGGGATGCAGAAGCTCAGGAGATGATGCAGAGGCTCAAGAGAGTGATGCACAGGCTCCAGAGAGTGATGCAGAGGCTCAAGAGAGTGATGCAGAGGCTCAAGAGAGTGATGCAGAGGCTCAAGAGAGCGATGCAGAGGCCTAGGAGAATGATGCAGTGGCTCAAGAGAGGGATGCAGAGGATGAAGTGAGTGATGCAGAGGCTCAATGAGAGGGATGCAGACGCTCAAGAGAGTGATTCAGAGGCTTACGAGAGTGATGCAGAGGCTTAAAGACAGTGATGCAGAGGCTTAGGAGAGAGGGTGTAGAGGCTCAAGAGAGTAATGCAGAGGCTCCAAGAAAGTGATTGCAGAAGCCTAGGAGAATGATGCAGAGGCTCAAGAGAGGGATGCAGAGGCTGAAGAGAGTGATGCAGAGGCTCAAGAGAGGGATGCAGAGGCTCAAGAGAGGGATGCAGAAGCTCAAGAGAGTGATGCAGAGACTCAAGAGAGTTATGCAGAGGCTGAAGAGAGTGATTCAGAGGATTAGGAAAGGGATGCAGAGGTTCAAGAGAGGGATGCAGAGGCTTAAGAGTGGGATGCAGGGGCTCAAGAGAGGGATGCAGAGGCTCATGAGAGCGATGCAGTTTCTCTTGAGAGTGATGCAGAGGCTCAAGAGAGGGATGCAGAGGCTAAAGAGAGTGTTGCAAAGGCTCAAGAGAGGGATGCAGAGGCTCATGAGAGGAATGCATGAGTTGAAGAGAGGGATGCAGAGGCTCAAGAGAGTGATGCAGAGGTTTAAGAGGAGGATGCAGAGGCTCAAGCGAGTGATGTAGAGGCTCATGAGAGGAATGCATGAGTTGAAGAGAGGATGCAGAGGCTCAAGAGAGTGATGCAGAGCTTAAGAGGAGGATGTAGAGGCTCAAGAGAGTGATGCAGAGGCTCAAGAAGGGATGCTGAGGCTCCAGAGAGGGATGCAGAGGCTAAAGAGGAGTGATGCAGAGGCTGAAGAGAGAGATGCAGAAGCTCAAGTGAGTGATGCAGAGGCTCAAGAGAGCAATGCAGAGGCTCAAGAGAATGATGTAGAGGCTTAAGAGAGGGATGCAGAGGCTCAAGAGAATGATGCAGAGGCTCAAGAGAGTGATGCAGAAGATCAAGAGAGGGATTGCAGAGGCCTTAAGAGAGTGATGCAGAGGCCGAGGAGAGTGATGAAGAGGCTTAAGAGAGTGATGCAGAGGCTGAAGAGAGTGTTGCAGAGGCTCAAGAGAGAGAGATGCAGAGGCTCAAGAGAGTGATGCAGAGGCTAAAAAAGTTATGCAGATTCTCAGGAGCGTAATGCAGAGGCTTTACGAGAGTGATGCAGAGGATCAAGAGAGGGATGCAGAGACTTAGGTGAGTGATGCAGAGGCTGAAGAGTGTTGCAGAGGCTAAGGAGAGGGGTGCAGAGGCTCAAGAGAGTAATGCAGAGGCTCGAGAGAGTGATGCAGAGGCTCAAGAGAGTGATGCAGAAGCTCAAGAGAGTGATGCAGAGGCTCAAGAGAGTGATGCAGAAGCTTAAGAGAGGGATTCAGAGGCTTAGGAGAGTGATGCAGAGGCTCAAGAGAGTGATGCAGAGCTTAGGAGAGGGATGACGAGGCTCAAGAGAGTGATGCAGAGGCTTCAAGAGAGTGATGCAGAGGCCTAGGAGAATGATGCAGAGGCTCAAGAGAGCGATGCAGAGGCTCAAGAGAGTGATGCAGAGGCTCAAGAGAGGGACGCAGAGCTCAAGAGAGTGATTCAGAAGCATACGAGAGTGATGAAGAGGCTTAAGAGAGTGATGCAGAGGCTTAAGAGAGGGATGCATGGGCTCAAGAGAGGGAATGCAGAGGCTTAAGAGAGCGATGCAGAGGCTCAAGAGAGTGATGCAGAGGCTCAAGAGAGTGATGCAGAGGCTCATGAGAGTGATGCAGAGGATCAAGAGAGGGAAGCAGAGGCTTAAGAGAGTGACGGAGAAGCTAAAAAGACTTACGCAGATTCTCAAGAGAGTAATGCAGAGGTTTGCGAGAGTGATGCAGAGGATCAAGGGAGGGATGCAGAGGGTTAAGTGAGTTTTGCAGAGGCTGAAGAGTGTCGCAGAGGCTTAAGAGAGGGATGCAGAGGCTCAAGAGAGTGATATAGAGGCTCGAGAGAGTGATGCAGAGGCTCAAGCGAGGGATGCAGAGGCTCAAGAGAGTGATGCAGAGGCTTAAGAGAGGGATGCAGAGGCTCAAGAGAGTGATGCAGACGCTCAAGAGAGTGATGCATAGGCTCAATAGAGTGATGCAGAGGCTCAAGAGAGTGATGCAGTGGCTCAATAGAGGGATGCAAAGGCTTATGAGAGTGATACAGAGGCTCAAGAGAGTGATTCAGAAGCATACGAGAGTGATGAAGAGGCTTAAGAGAGTGATGCAGAGGCTTAAGAGAGGAATGCATGGGCTCAAGAGAGGGATGCAGAGGCTTAAGAGAGTGATGCAGAGGCTCAAGAGAGTGATGCAGAGGCTCAAGAGAGTGATGCAGAGGCTCATGAGAGTGATGCAGAGGCTCAAGAGAGCGATGCAGAGGCCTAGGAGAATGATGCAGTGGCTCAAGAGAGGGATGCAGAGGATGACGTGAGTGATGCAGAGGCTCATGAGAGGGATGCAGACGCTCAAGAGAGTGATTCAGAGGCTTACGAGAGTGATGCAGAGGCTTAAGACAGTGATGCAGAGGCTTAGGAGAGGGGGTGCAGAGGCTGAAGAGAGTGATGCAGAGGCTTAAGAGAGGGATGCATGAGGCTCAAGAGAGGGATGCAGAAGCTCAAGAGAGTGATGCAGTGACTCAAGAGAGTTATGCAGAGGCTGAAGAGAGTGATGCAGAGGCTTAGGAAAGGGATGCAGAGGTTCAAGAGAGGGATGTAGAGGCTTAAGAGTGGGATGCAGGGGCTCAAGAGAGGGATGCAGAGGCTCATGAGAGCGATGCAGTTTCTCTTGAGAGTGATGCAGAAGCTCAAGAGAGGGATGCAGAGGCTAAAGAGAGTGTTGCAAAGGCTCAAGAAAGGGATGCAGAGGCTCATGAGAGGAATGCATGAGTTGAAGAGAGGGATGCAGAGGCTCAAGAGAGTGATGCAGAGGTTTAAGAGGAGGATGCAGAGGCTCAAGAGAGTGATTGTAGAGGCTCATGAGAGGAATGCATGAGATGAAGAGAGGGATGCAGAGGCTCAAGAGAGTGATGCAGAGGCCTAAGAGGAGGATGCAGAGGCTCAAGAGAGTGATGCAGAGGCTCAAGAGAGGGATGCTGAGGCTCCAGAGAGGGATGCAGAGGCTAAAGAGAGTGATGCAGAGGCTGAAGAGAGAGATGCAGAAGCTCAAGAGAGTGATGCAGAGGCTCAAGAGAGCAATGCAGAGGCTCAAGAAAATGATGGTAGAGGCTTAAGAGAGGGATGCAGAGGCTCAAGAGAATGATGCAGAGGCTCAAGAGAGTGATGCAGAAGATCAAGAGAGGGATGCAGAGGCTTAAGAGAGTGATGCAGAGGCCGAAGAGAGTGATGAAGAGGCTTAAGAGAGTGATGCAGAGGCTGAAGAGAGTGTTGCAGAGGCTCAAGAGAGAGAGATGCAGAGGCTCAAGAGAGTGATGCAGAGGCTAAAAAAAGTTATGCAGATTCTCAGGAGCGTAATGCAGAGGCTTACGAGAGTGATGCAGAGGATCAAGAGAGGGATGCAGAGGCTGAAGAGTGTTGCAGAGGCTAAGGAGAGGGGTGCAGAGGCTCAGAGAGTGATGCAGAGGCTAGAGAGAGTGATGCAGAGGCTCAAGAGAGTGATTGCAGAAGCTCAAGAGAGTGATGCAGAGGCCTCAAGAGAGTGATGCAGAAGCTTAAGAGAGGGATGCAGAGGCTTAGGAGAGTGAAGCAGAGGCTCAATGAGAGTGATGCAGAGCTTAGGAGAGGGATGACGAGGCTCAAGAGAGTGATGCAGAGGCTTAAGAGAGTGATGCAGAGGCCTAGGAGAATGATGCAGAGGCTCAAGAGAGTGATGCAGAGGCTGAAGAGTGTTGCAGAGGCTAAGGAGAGGGGTGCAGAGGCTCAAGAGAGTGATGCAGAGGCCTAGAGAGAGTGATGCAGAGGCTCAAGAGAGTGATGCAGAGGCTCACGAAATGATGCAGAAGCCTAGGAGAATGATGCAGAGGCTCAAGAGAGGGATGCAGAGGCTGAAGAGAGGGATGCAGAGGCTCAAGAGAGGGATAGAGAGGCTCAAGAGAGGGATGCAGAAGCTCAAGAGAGTGATGCAGAGACTCAAGAAAGTGATGCAGAAGAATAGGAGAATGATGCAGAGGCTCAAGAGAGGGATGCAGAGGCCCAAGAAAGTGATGCAGAAGCCTAGGAGAATGATGCAGAGGCTCAAGAGAGTGATGCAGAGGCTGAAGAGAGTGATGCAGAGGCTCAAGAGAGGGATGCAGAGGCTCAAGAGAGGGATGCAGAAGCTCAAGAGAGTGATGCAGAGACTCAAGAGAGTTATGCAGAGGCTGAAGAGAGTGATGCAGAGGCTTAAGAGAGGGATGCAGAGGATCAAGAGAGGGATGCAGAGGCTTAAGAGTGGGATGCAGGGGCTCAAGAGAGGGATTCAGAGGCTCAAGAGAGGGATGCAGTTTCTCTTGAAAGTGAGGCAGAGGCTCAAGAGAGGGATACAGAGGATAAAGAGAGTGTTGCAAAGGCTCAAGAGAGGAAAGCAGAGGCTCATGAGAGGAATGCATGAGTTGAAGAGAGGGATGCAGAGGCTCAAGAGAGTGATGCAGAAGCTTAAGAGGAGGATGCAGAGGCTCAAGAGAGTTATGCAGAGGCTCAAGAGAGGGATGCTGAGGCTCCAGAGAGGGATGCAGAGGCAAAAGAGAGTGATGCAGAGGCTGAAGAAAGAGATGCAGAAGCTTAAGCGAGTGATGCAGAGGCTCACGAGAGTAATGCAGAGGCTCAAGAGAATGATGTAGAGGCTTAAGAGAGGGATGCAGAGGCTCAAGAGAATGATGCAGAGGCTCAAGAGAGTGATGCAGAAGATCAAGAGAGGGATGCAAGAGGCTTAAGAGAGTGATGCAGAGGCCGAAGAGAGTGATGAAGAGGCTTAAGAGAGTGATGCAGAGGCTGAAGATAGTGTTGCAGAGGCTCAAGAGAGAGAGATGCAGAGGCTCAAGAGAGTGATGCAGAGGCTAAAAAAAGTTATGCAGATTCTTAGGAGCGTAATGCAGAGGCTTACGAGAGTGATGCAGAGGATCAAGAGAGGGATGCAGAGGCTTAGGTGAGTGATGCAGAGGCTGACGAGTGTTGCAGAGGCTAAGGAGAGGGGTGCAGAGGCTCAAGAGAGTGATGCAGAGGCTCGAGAGAGTGATGCAGAGGCTCAAGAGAGTGATGCAGAAGCTCAAGAGAGTGATGCAGAGGCTCAAGAGAGTGATGCAGAAGCTTAAGAGAGGGATGCAGAGGCTTAGGAGAGTGATGCAGAGGCTCAGAGAGTGATGCAGAGCTTAGGAGAGGATGACGAGGCTCAAGAGAGTGATGCAGAGGCTTAAGAGAGTGATGCAGAGGCCTAGGAGAATGATGCAGAGGCTCAAGAGAGCGATACAGAGGCCTCAAGAGAGTGATGCAGAGGCTCATGAGAGGGACGCAGAGGCTCAAGAGAGTGATTCAGAAGCATACGAGAGTGATGAAGAGGCTTAAGAGAGTGATGCAGAGGCTTAAGAGAGGGATGCATGGGCTCAAGAGAGGGATGCAGAGGCTTAAGAGAGCGATGCAGAGGCTCAAGAGAGTGATGCAGAGGCTCAATAGAGTGATGCAGAGGCTCATGAGAGTGATGCAGAGGATCAAGAGAGGGAAGCAGAGGCTTAAGAGAGTGATGGAGAAGCTAAAAAGAGTTACGCAGATTCTCAAGAGAGTAATGCAGAGGTTTGCGAGAGTGATGCAGAGGATCAAAGGA